>NW_027466941.1:1695000-1720000 GCF_046128005.1 Genypterus blacodes | reverse complement strand
CACACACACACACACACTTGCACCCTTTGGTATGGAACGAACATGCTGAATTTGTGTGTATAGGTCAGGTGTGTGTGTGAATTACACTTAACTGAAGGGATATTTCTGAGTGGGGAAAAAAAACACACCGGCACAGGAAACACACTCTCTTTGTAATTTAGCGCCATTAGTAGAATCTCCACGTACATTAGAGGATGGAAATGATGAAGGAGGCCACGAGCGGCGCTGGTCGCTGAAAGGCTAATTTCACGGAGAGGGCATGTGAGGTATTTATAGCCAAACGATTGAAGCGATGAAAGCGCGCTGCTGCTGCGTTCAGGATCATGATCACAGCTGTATTGTGATGGGAGCGGAGCAGGAAGCATCCAGGCTGTTGCAGTGAGTTACAGTATGCTGCATGTTTGCATCACCTATAGGAAACTTTTCCCTTCTCAGCGCTGAGCCAAATTCTTCCCTGGGTTAAAGTTGGGTTATGTGTGGTCAAGGCTCATGACTTCACTTTGGCAGTAATAACCTGTCAACTGTTTCACATTAGGGAGCGTAAAAGCCTACATACACACCTGACAGAGCTGACAGATGCTGACATGCCACTGCATGCAGTCACAGGCCCTAAATGAGGACCTAACGGTGTGGATGTGACAGAAATGTGCCTGGCGCTCGGCTCACCACTGCTCACACTGCTCACACTGCTCTCTGTTAACTAGCTGTTAGGCAGAGAAGGGCCAGGGAGACAGACAGGATGGTGGAGAGAGGGAGAGAAAGGGAGAAGGAGAAGGAGAGGGAGAAGGAGGGAAGGAGAAAAAGGTGGAAGGATCGCATGGATTTGTTAATTGATGGCAATGGAGAGAACAGACGGTCTGTGAGCGGTGACAGAGGCGGAGCTTCCATTGAGCTCAAGTGCAATTTGGAGATAGAGTTTAATGGAAACACAACTTCTGTAAAAAAAAATACTCAAAATATTGCAACAAAAGTTTTGAAACTTGCTTGAGTTGAGTGTAAAACTGAAATTGAAGCCGAGTTTGCGCCTGTAATGGTTTAGTTGGATGCGATGTCTGCTGAGACCAAAGAGGAGAGCAGGATTTAACCAAGATAGAAATGATGAAGCATGATGAAGCTGCATGACGAGCTGTGACGAAGATGAGATCTGGCTTTATTTGGACCTGATGGTGGATGTATTGGCCTGTAGTTGCCAATTCGTATTTGAGCCTAAAACTTACCAACGGAAGTGCAGCTCAGCTTCTCCTCTGACTCATGCGGAGACTTGCAGGTGTGGAAGAACCCGCAGTGTGTGATGAGTGTATGTGTGAGCTGAACCGGCCGGTGGGCAGCGTGGGCTCCCAGCAGGTATCGCAGCCGTACTCACCCTCCTGCAGCAGGGCGATGACATCAGCTGGTGTGAAGGTGGCCATTAGTTCCACCTCATCACTGTGGGACAAATATAGCGGCGAGCGTCTTCCGCTGGACGTAGAGGACAGCTGTAGTGAGACCTGACGAGATGATGATACACATCCACAGCATCCTTCCTCTTCCCGCATCTCTCCTCACCTCTCCCACTCCTTTCGCGATAACGCTGTTTGACTGATAACACCTTACGGCTGCTGCACACACACATACACACACACACTTGTTTGCCTGATTCCACATTTGAATCCATACAGCTTTGGTAATTGTCTTTAAAAGGGGTTTAGTTGCAGCAGGACGACAGGTACAGCCTTTGTAATATGTGATGCTTCATCAGGAACACACAGCCGCTACACAACGCCGCCGTCAGTGTGTCCAAATCATGGAGCACGGAGACAAAGGAAGACTTTCCCCTCGCTGTTAGTACAAAAGCGATCATCTGGAGCTTTTGCTTCTGTGACTAAAAGCTTCATTTCTATGGCACATTTCATTATTTATTATCAATTCTTTCTAGGGACGTTACCTAAGAAGTGCATTAGGGATTATTTTTGGCAGGCGAGGAAATACAGGGCCCCAGAAAACAAAGGCCCCAGTTCAAATTATGTTATGGTCAATACTGATGTGCTGTGGAAAAACAGTGTGGTCACAGGGAAATTAAGCCCTGTGTGTGTGTGTGTGTGTGTGTGTGTGTGTGTGTGTGTGTGTGTGTGTGTGTGTGTGTGTGTGTGTGTGTGTGTGTGTGTGTGTGTGTGTGTGTGTATGTGTGTGTGTGTGTGTGTGTGTGTGTGTGTGTGTGTGTGCTGCTTCTCCTCAGAACAGGTGTCTGTGGTGTCAGATCAGACACCTGGCCTCCGCCTTTTGAATGACAGGTGGTGAAGTCACAACAGGGCACATCTGGAGAGTGGGCAGGACAGATTACTCTCTCTCTCTCTCGGTCTCTCTCTCGGTCTCTCTCTCTTTCCCTCTCTCTCTCTCTCTCTCTCTCTCTCTCTCTCTCTCTCTCTCTCTCTCTCTCTCTCTCTCTCTCTCTCTCTTCTTCTCTGCATCACTGAGGCTGTGTTCACACCTTACATTATCTCGCAATCTCTACCCAGATACATCATGTAGATAAAGAAATAACCACAGGATGATGTTATCCATTCATCCTATGGCTAAATGGATTGTTGGAAGTTGGCCCGACAGTATACAAATCTTTACCTGAACTAGTGTCATAATTGCCATGGTAACTACTGACTAAACAAGAGATCTGCAGTGCCACGTGACATTTAGACACAGGTGAAAATCTGCTAAACTAGTAGATCTGCTCTCTCTCTCTCTTTGTTTCTCTTTGTCTCTCTCTCTGTCTCCCTCTCTGTCTCTCTTTCTCCCTCTCTGTCTCTCTCTCGCCCACATACACATACAAACACACACTCAGCCCATCTGATCCAGTCTGTTGTGATCCCCGGGTGGTTTGTTCTGCACCCTTGAACCACAGTTCAGGCAGAATCAGTGACCCTGAAATGCATCCCCACTGCTTCAGAGACAGACTAATGGTTCATGATATAACTATGATGAGCGATTAGTGATAATTATGTTGCAAAATTAGAAATACTGCAGCCACTCCGAAGGCGTTCGACGGCTCCACAGTTTATGCCTCGCCAGTACAACAGCACCAGTGTGCAGTCGTGGTATTTTAGGTTAAATTGTCATGATTTGGAGATGGAGGTCCTGAGCGGTGCCTGAAGCTTTTTAATGTGCAGTAGGAAGCCATCTGCTGCAGAGAATGCATCACAGTCCTTTTGATAAGAGCAGACAAGCCTGTGAGAGGTATGACTGTATTTATCTACCTGCCTCGGAGGCCCTGCTTAAGGATGGCGTATGATAGTCAGGCTCACGGATAGAAAAGAAAACAACACAAGCCCACTTAGAGACTTGACACATAAAGACTTATGAGAGCCTGTTTGCATTTCAGAGCCACCCAGGTGCCTTTTGTAAAGCTGTAGTGCACTTGATGCTAAGTTGAAGAGGTGTCATATTTGGAGGTACTTAAGCATGCACTGTTTTGTTGTCTGTTCAAAGCCGTGTACTTCAAACAACACAGCTTATTAAGTAGAGCTAAAGTTGGAGGGACACCTGTAGATTATTGTGGCAGAGTTGCATCAAAAATCTCTTTTGTGTCTCTGCGAACACATTTCCCAGACATGCGTCCTTGTGCTGTGTGTTCCTCTTAGACATTTAAAGCAGAGCGCATGTAAGTTTCATACCTTGTCACTCAGCGATGACAAGCAAATTGGCACGACTTCAAAAGCGGCTGAACGTGTAGCTGCACGTCTGTTAGCAGAGGATTTGTTGTTTCCTGGGAGACCATTATGATTTCATTCATGCGCATCAGATTTGGCAATATTAGTGAAAGACATTTGTTTTGACCTGTTACATGACGAGCTCATTTCCTGAGAAAGACTTCTATGCGAGTGTTGCAATCTACCTGAAATACGTCTTTGAGAATCCTCCTGTTCCCCCCAAAAAAGGAACCGACTCATCCCGAAAGAGGCAACAGGTGCTGAGCGCGTGAGGCAGAACAGGAGAAGACACCTGACGACTGTCTCGGCGCTCCCTACTGGCACCATGAAGCAGCCACAGAAAAATGGAGGCTCTGAACATGAGATCAATGGAGCAGATTTAAAAGACATTAGAGAACAGTCCTCCTGTCACATTCCTGTGATGAAGTGCGGGAATCTCGTCTTCAAGCACACATCTAGTCTGTGAGGTGACTGGCGAGCTCAAACCTCGTTATGGAGATGAAGGATGGAGGTCGGCCAGGGGTTGTCCGCGTGCCGACCCGGGCCCTTGGGGTCGTCCTGTTCCTGCACCGGGCTCCCCAGTCCTCCCGACTCCCATCCCGACTCCCATCCCCGTTGGAGATGTCAAGGGGTGAGGGCAGAGGAGAGCGCGTTGTCGTGGGGCTCCGCAGCCCCTCGCTCACTCTCTAACTTGCTCACATTAAAGAGAGCTCTAATCACTGCGGGGACTTGGCCAATGATGTGCTTATCAAACGGCATATTTCAAAAAGGCATCTTAAAAGGCCCGAGGGCGAAGAGGCAATAAGAGCACATTTGTATGTGGATGAAAGGGAAAAGTGTAGACAGACCTTGCATCAGAATACAGTGGGAGGGGGGAAGGGGGTGAGATCATTAGCATTTCCAGTAAGATATGCACTGAGAGAGAGAGAGAGAGAGAGAGAGAGAAAGAGAGAAAGAGAGAGAGAATGGTTCTTTCTGCCATTCGTCTTTTTTTGTTTTACACAGTTCCCAAAAAGAATAAGAGAACAAATACATTTTTGAACAAAGGCCTGGCTCTTGAAGTGGAAGCCCGGTGGGGGCGTGAGGTGGCTCCGCTGTGGGTTACAACAGAGCGAAGCCACAATGCAGCTGCGCTCCACAGCTCCTCTCTCCCCCTCCTCACCCCTTCCCCCCAACTCTCTCTAAACAGATCAGCCCCGGTGAGCCAGCTTTGATATGCGACGAACAGCCGCTCAGAATTCAGAGGAAGAGGGATATTAAATCTGTGATGCTTTGAGGATTATTGGTCTTCTGTCTTCTGTTGGGCCTTTCAGTTATGGATTGTGACAAAACTGGGCCATAATCTACCCCCGTATAACTAATATTGATGTCTCATGATGCCGCAACAAGATGAAGGTCTGTAAAAGAGACTGGGAGAAGCAGCGTCTGTACTTTCCGTATCGAGTGAAAGTCCATCCTCGACACAAAGTAGCGTGAAAAAGTTAAAAGTGATGCAAATGTCGCTGAATTGTTCTTGATTTGCCGCCAGGGACCAAAATAATGTTGTAAACAATGACAGGAAATGACAGATTGCTGCATAAAGAACATCAAGATGTTGGTCAGCTGCAGTGCTCATGCCTTCTCTCTCTCTCTCTCTCTCTCTCTGTGTATGTGTGTGTGTTGTGTGTATTTCAGGTAACTATTGAACAAAGATGGAGATTTTGACACCAAAAATGTCTTCTCCTGCATCCCATCGCTGTTGGTTCCTCATCTGCTTTTGCTGTATCATCTAGGAGCAGGTAGAGCTCTAAACACACACACACACGGACACACTGTCAGCGTATGAGAGGATGAGTTGTCCAGGTAAATTTGTTTCTTGGGGACATTGAGTGTTAACCAGGGAAATACTGAGTTTAACACCGGCTGCTAACACGGCAAATTTCACACAATTACACACTCACACATCATGGCAGCGGCACACAGGCACACAGCAGGAAACAACTCCATTAGTAGCAGAATATACTATAGGCGGTCACTGTGTATATTGCACAAAGCCTAGCTATACACACACACACACACACACACACGCGCGCACACACAGAACTCATCAGACCCAATTTAGAAAGTCAATTTGGGATCAGGAGACCAATTATCTTAATTATTTTCCTTTCCCTCCATCACTCTCTTCCACTTGTTTTCCTGCGTTCTATTTTAGCTGTGTTTGCGTTCGTGCGTATTTTTGGTGGGCGTATTTCACAACACCAAATTACTCCCCCTCCCAAAAAAACAAAACTAGAAGTGCTCTTGTCTGCGCGAGCCGAAGCCACGCTGTTGTATTTTCGCTCTCAAACATGTAGAAATTCCTTTGCCTGAAACAGAGGCAGATGAATAATGATGGTGGGACTAAGCTGTTATTATACCCTGCGTGAAAACCAAAAGAAACAGCAGTTAAACCTTCAGGGCCAGTTTGCTCAGTCGCACCCTAGCAACAGCACAATCTAACCCTATACAGATATTGCCCATTTGTGTGTGCAATAGCTCCTTCAATGCGAGGCGACAGCGTCTCGCCGACTGCGTTCGTGGTAAAGATGGTAATTATCCTATGATGGATTTCACCTGCATGCTGTGAAATTAAACCTGTGGAACGCGGCGCTCCAGAAATGGTTGAGTTAAAATCGTGTGGGAAAAATATATCGAGTGCCTATAGATTTTATTTGAAAGCCTGTGAAGTGGAGAGTGACAGGCAGCGTGTATCACAAAATCTGAAATGAAAAGGAAATTGAGATGAGCAGGATATCTTCAAGAGCGTGCTAGATCTAGATAAGAATTCCTCATCTTGCGTGTTTGTCGGCATGGGAGTCGTCGCGTTAGTTTTATCATTAAATTAGCTCAATTGCAGAACAGTGATTGGAAAGGTTTCCATAAAATTACGCCGCGCAGATTTTCTGTGATGTGAGGTTGTGAAATCCACTTAAAGACTGCATATGATTAGCATATAAAATGATGGAATATGTAATGTGCCTGTATGAGAGATTAGAAAGAGGGAAGCACGCTGGGGGATGAAGAGCGGCATGTCGATGTAATGAAGACGTCTCCCCCGTGAAACCGACACAAATATTTCAAATACAAGAGTCAAAAACAATTCTACATATATATTCATATTTTTATTTATATTTCATTTCTGGGAGGATATCTTGTACACCAAATATCCCATTGGCAGTTAAGCGCATTCAATGTGTTTAGAAGCCAGAAACAGTCACTTGTTTTAACAAACACAAATACAAAATAAAGATAACCACAAAATAATGAACTGCATGTATATAACATACAAAAGAATCCCATGCCTACTCAGTAGGTAACTTCAACATTCCAGCTCTTGAAGATGTGGATATTTACACTTAAGTTTTACAAAAATATACTTTATAATTTTTCTGCTTTTTTGCTTACATTCTAATGAAATGAAGCGGTGCGCTCATACCTCGTCCCTTGTTCTCCCTCTGAGTATGACTTACATTCTGTAGCAAAAATATTCCCTCAACCCTTAAGGCGAGACGCAGTGCATCCTCTCTCTCTCCCTCGCTCGCTCTCTTTCTCTCTCGCGCGCGCAGCCGAGTAACAACATCAGCAAGGCTTCACAAAAGGCACCAAATAACGGGAGCGTTTGTCTTGTCTCGATTTGTATTTTTTTTTCGTGTGTGTGTGTGTGTGTTTTTTTTTCTCTATTTTTCCATATAACAGAGCGATATGTCACATGTGAGAAAGAGAGAAAGAGATAGTACCAGTGGATGATATTTACAAACAGAAACTAACATCACTCTTACTCATGCTTGAATACTTAAGTGCTTTTTTTTCAAACAATGTCAAAACATATCACAGCATCATCACTACATAATAGAGAAAGTATGTAGAAAATATGGCCCTGCTCACTTCAAATAATACAATGCAAATATTCAAATAAGTTTTCACATCAATGGTACCAAAGAATGATAAAAACAAAACATGGCACATGTACAATATACATATATAGCTTATGTATATCATTCAATGTCTTTTGTACTGTATGAGTGCCTGCGAGGGCGAATGTGCCTGAGCACCGCAACTGTAATCTGCTTGTCTCTGGGTTTTGTGTACGGTAACAGCAGAGACTCGTCAGTGCCTCTTTCTCCTGTCTATCTGTTGAGTCCCTTATGAATCTGAAGTGCTGCATTTGCTTTACAAAGAGAGGGGAATGGGGGGGTCGTCCCTTTTCATCTTTTATTGTCTCTGTCCAGTTTTTGTCTTTTTTCTCTGGGGTAAATCTCAAGATTCACCAAACGCTGCACAGGGAGCAGACAGAAAAGTGCTTTTTTCGGAGGGGAAAAACAAAGTCTTTTGATGCTGATTTCTTTCCCCTTAAAGAACCTTAAGGAAGGAGAGACTTAAAAGAGTTTGCTCTCTCTTAGCAGATCTCAATTGTCCGTGGGGAGAGAGTGGTCTGCATGTCTGATAGCGGGGTGGGCACCGGGGAGTTGTAGATGTTGGAGACGACGGAGGAAGGAAAGGAGGAGGCTAGCTGGGACTGAAAAGTGCTGGACATGGATACTGAGGGGTAGGTGGTGGCGATGGAAGGAGACGGGTACGAAGTGTGGACGGGAGACGAGTAGCAGGAGGTGACAGGAGAGGGGTAGGAGGACACCGGGGAGGGGTAGGAGGTGATGGGAGACGGGTAGCTGGAGGCGGGTGAGGCGGCTGACACTGGTGCCACGCTCACCACCACCGCTCCTGCTTTCTCTGCTTTCTTATCCTTCTGCCGTAGGTGGATCTTTGTGTGCCTCTTCCTCTCGTCACTGCGAGCAAACTTGCGTCCACAGATCTCGCAGGCGAAGGGCTTCTCGCCGGTGTGGGTGCGGATGTGCGTTGTCAGGTGGTCGCTGCGGCTGAAGTTGCGCATGCAGATGCGGCACTGGAAAGGCTTCTGGCCCGTGTGGATGCGGATGTGACGCGTCAGCTCGTCGGAGCGTGAGAAGCGACGGTCGCAGGTCTCCACGGGACAAGCGTATGGCCTCTCGTGTGGGGGAGTCTTGCTCGGCCGAGTGGGGTACTTGCGCATGCGGCTGGGCTTGATCAGCTGAGACTGGTAGACGCTCTTAAGGTCCTGGGAACCTGTCTGGGTGGCAAAGGCCTTGATGGTGGACAGAGGCGTGAGGGAGGGCTGGCTTGACTGACTCTGGAATGGCTTTTGGTCTGGGGGCACCAAGCTGATCTCTCCCTGCTGCTGAGGGAAAAGGTAGTCGGGAATCATGGGCACAGGGAAGCTGGCGCTGCAGGTCTTGCCATTGGGGTAGGCAGGTGGTGGATACTGCAGTGAGGCTCCTGTTGAGGTGGAAAAGGCCTGGCTCTGATCTGGGAAGATGTCAGAGTTGGGGCTGGAGTATGTTGGGGCAGCCGAGTAGATGGGGTTGGGCTCGCTGTGGTGCATGGAAGAGCTGAGGCTGGAGCTCTGAGAAGAGGATGTCGAAGATGAAGAAGATGGCACTGATGAAGAGGACGAAGTGCTTAGCGAGGCGATGCTGGAAGAGTTGATGCTGGTGGGTGGGTTGAGGCCCACCAGGCCACTGACCAGGCCCAAGAGAGGCTCCGCCCAGAGGCTGTTGCTGCAGGAGCCGGCGGGCTCCAGGGTGAAGCGGCCGGTGTAGGAGATGGGGGGCAGCCTCTGGGTGGGGTAGCTCTGCTCCACCTTCTCACAGTTGAAGGGGATATCAGGTAACGTATCTGTAGGGACCAGAGAGAGAGGGGAGACATTAATCAAACTGTCGATATCCAGAAGGAGGGAGAGGGGAATCCTGCCAGAACGATGGACAGTGTGTCACTGCTGCCTTCTCTCTTCATGCAGACACACACACACACGCACACTCACACACAAATAAACTCTTTCCTTATCACCTCTAAAACTCTTCCAAACCTCAACCTAAACTGCTGCAAAACACAAGTGATTTTACACTCCCCCTCCTCTCACTCTCTCAATCTTTCTTGAAATCTTTCCCTGTCTTGTACACAAACACACACGCACGAGCACGCACACACGCATTCTTGCAGCCCATCACATAGCCCAAGGCAATTGATTACCGAAACTGCAGTTCAGCTGGTTTTAGGAATGCAATTTGAATTGAGCTGTAGGAGTGTCTGGAGACATGCAGTGACTGAGCAGTGTGTGAGTCCTCAGAGAGTTCGACAGGGATCAGACCTGTCCATATGTGTGTGTGACCATTCGGTTTGCTTTATTTTCCTGATTTTTGTCTGATTGTCAGATAAAAATGTAAATTTATCTGTAGGCTGTGATTCCACTTTGATATAAAGATCAATTTAATTTCTGACCACTCACCATGATAAAGGGAAGTAACAAAGATATAATGTGTTCTTATTATTATTTAGATGCTCAGACTATAACAGTAATGATCAGCACTGGGTTGAAAAGTAAATTCATAATTACATAATATAAATATAAATATTGGCCAAATCTTTTCACACAACTATTATGATTATTATTGTCATTATTAATATTATTATTTGTATTTTATTTTATTTTTTTTACCATGGGCTCTGTGTAGTTCAGTGTAAACCAGCAGCTTTCTGTGTACTTTTGAGAACCAGATGCTAAAGATGCAAAGCTAATTTTTCTTACCTCCAGCAAGGTGGTCGTACTGATCTCCGGGCTCTCCGGAGCCAAAGCCTGCACCTTCGGGTGCGGAGGCGGTGAGGAAGGGGGTCCCTGCAGAGCTGAGCATCATCACCTCCTCCAGTTTGGGGTAGTTATCCATGGGGGAGTGAGGGAAGCTCAGAGGCTCTGCGATCTGCAGGGCTGGGAGGATCATCTCGGTTTTGGCTGCAGCCATCCTCTGCCGGTGCTGGCGCGGAGGGGCTGAGGTTGCGCTGCTGGCGGGTGAGGAGTGCAGGGAGGCGGGCTGCGCGCTGTCTGAGAGGCGCCGTGCAGGTGGAGGGAGTCTGTCAGTCAGTCAGCCGGTCACCCGCGCAGGCAGCTGCACGCTTCGACTGATGCCGAGGAGGAGGAGGACGATGATTCTCACCCTCGCTCCGAGTCTCTCCTGCTGCAGTTGTCCCGTTGTCTTCCTGTTCTCTCACAGATCAGTAAAGATCCACTTGTCTTTCTCAGAAAAAGTCAAAAAGTGTCCGTTTGACTCATTCCCTAAGATTAATCGAGAATAATCGATAGATTAATCTTGATTTGTTGTATTAAATGGCTTATCCAATGGGTTGTTGACCCTCTTGGATGGAAGTTGTATTGAATTGACTTTTTACTTTTGTTGTGAAATGTCTGAATGAGGGAGTTCTATGTGTTTCTCAGTCTAGCTCTGCTCTACAGTTGCTCCTGTGGGCTCTCAGGACTCTGAGCTGAGAGGTTTCCCCGCTCCTTTTATACCCTCTTGCTGTGACGTAGATGTCCATATTTGGATTGGAGGAAGCCCATATTTAGTCACTGCAGTGGAGGACACATGACGCTGGCCTGGGGGAAAGCGGCGCGGAGACTTTATATTAAGCTCTCGCAGTAAATTGCGAAGACATCGCGGCTCTTCCTGTGTCCCGAATCAATGTGTCTCCATAGCAGAGGCGCTCCGTGCGAGATCGGCATAACTCTTGCGCTCTCGCCGTCGCCCCGTAGATTTGATTTGGATTTCCCATCTGTGCAGCAGGCTGCAGCGCTGCCGGAAAGCTCTGCTCCGCCGCGCCTTATAAGGTCGTGACTACATAAGGACTTATTCCGGTGGGTTTCCATTTCCCTGCCCTTATTTGGAACTTCCTGAGGCAGCGCTGATCGCTGCTTGGCAGTGAATGAGCGCCTGGAAGAGCGCAAATCATGTCCAGGGCTCAGCAGAAGTCATGTCAGCAGCGGGATCTGCGACTCTGTTTTCACCAACACAGCCTCGCCTCTGAACGGAACAATGTGGAGACACTCTGTGCAGCAGCAGCGCGACTGCTTTACACTTTGTTCAGGTTAAAACCGGGCGACGACATGAACGCTGCTGCCAAATAAAGTCCGAAATATCTCTTTCTAACGCTAAATACAACATCTTACACGATTTTATTCCATAACATTCTCGAGTAAAATGCATTAAACTCCTAAACTTTATATTTTATTTGAGAACAATTTACAAGCGTAATCTGAATGTAGTGATAATGTGAGTGCATTACGTTTATTGATTATAATATACTCGTTTAATGCAATGCTAAACTGTAAATGAAATAAAACAACGTTATTTCAGTTTAACGTTGTGGTTTCTAAATATTTCTGCACATTGTAGGAAGAGTGCAAACTCCGTTGTCTGGCAGCAAACTTCCCCTGAATTAAGTTTGCACCTTTTGCAGCTCTGTCATTGATTAATGAGAACAGATCGCCGCGGATGCTGACGAGGTGCGGGGCAATCCGTCTAATTGAGGGGTGTCCCCAACTCAATATTCGGGGAATCTCTCTGCCACTCAGTGGCCTAATGGGCCGCATTAACAACGCGGCGCGATGCTGCCAGGACGCCTGCAGGATACCAACGCTCCCCCCCGGCTGCTCCGGCTGCGGATGGAGCGCCAGCACTGCTCGCTGGATGCTGACGGGAAATCAATGTGTTTCCCCTGCTGCTGACTGGATCTATATGCGAGCAACCTCATTGGAAAACATCGTGGGCTGGACAGTTTAAGGTAGAGGGGGGAGAGAGAGGGTAGAGAGAGAGAGAGAGGGTAGAGAGAGACATCATCAGATTGAGACTTCTTTGATTGCATAACAGAGCTTGTGTGTTAAAATCTGTAATTGTGCCTCTATAATATGAGCAAATAAGTGTCACAAAATATTTGGCTCAATCAACACATCCACCTCACTAAATGCAGCGGCCCAGAGAAAGAGGGAGAGTGATGTTGTCCATGCGAGCAAACCCAAACATAAAGCAGGTAGCCTATTAAAAGAAGCCGTCCTGTGCTTTGCTTGTCAGTGGATTTGCATTCACTGCAGGCGTAACTCATTTACCCTGCAAATCTCTCTGTTTACCCCCATTAGACTGATAGCAAAACTCTGTCATATATTATGGATGATAAACAACAAGCTGGGCTCCTTCCCCAAATCCAAATAAGTCTGAAGTGGAGGCCACAGCTGGAGAATGTGCCAGGGTGTTTATTCATACAGTCAGACATGTACAGTGATCAAATTTAATATCTTATGAGGGTATTTGTGGCGCAGCGCAATGCATTTTAATAGGAAATGGAGCCCCCGCTGTGGATGTACATACTTACAACTTGGATAAACATGTTGTTATTCAGCAAGAGGCAATAGATTTGTCACATCTGATGACGTGGCCCTTTGAATTTGTCCTTGGTAATAAGCAAGAATGTTTACGCCCTACACGCCTCTGGTCCATGGTACTGTACGTCTCCAGGCCTGTTAGGCTGCGTGAACACAGATAACAGCGCGGGACAGGACGCAGCTACACAACGTGATTACGTCTCTGCGGTGAGGTGATGAGATCAAATCCCATCCAAACCTCCAGCCTGCACCCGCCGCCGCTGTCGAGCATCAGTTACCAAGGTCGATCAATTCATGGCAAAGAACGGGGGGGGAGGAAGCGAGGAGAAAGCAATGAGGGAACTCATCATCTGATGACAATGTAATAAAATCAGGTTAGGGAAAACTCTCGAAAAGTAATAAAGTAATAAAGATGATAAACAGTGGCTGTTTGGGCCTCCCTTCACTCTGATGCATGGAGGGGGTGGAAGCCAGATGCTATAAGGGCCGGGGAAGGAGAATGAATGTGTGTGAGTCTGGCTGTTTTTGTATGTTGATTCACATGATTGTGTGCACTGCTGCATGTGTGTGTGAGTCTCTTTGGGTCAGGCGGTTCATCCTTCTCAGTGTGTTCCCCTGTGCTGCCCACACAACCCAGCAAGAGAAGTCCTCGGCTGATGAGACTCCAACGCTCTGCCAGCCGGCGCGAGAGGCTCTCCCATTACCTACGCACTCACCACGCCCCCGCTCACACACAAACATACCCTGCACGAGCGGCGGTTAATATTTAATCATGCTCCAATCTGACACAGAGAAAAATGGGAGGAGGAGGTGGAGGAGGAAGTAGACGGGGGGAAAACAAAAAAGAGAGGAGGAGAAACGGAAAGCGAAGAAATAGATGTAAAGAGAGCGAGGTGATGAAGGCGGGTTGGCGGATAGAAAAAGACTGAGGCGGAAGGAGGGAGGGAGTGAAGGGTGACACGGAGATAGAGAGGGAGATGACGGAAGGGTGAGAGCAACAGAAAATAGAGAATCCTCACACCCCCGTACGTGGGAGCAAATACCAAGCTTTATGCTGGCATTTATCAGCAGCCAACGCCAGGCAGTCAGTCAGGGAGACGGGACAGACAGACTCCCTGCTCCTCCATCACCCACCCACTGTACCCGCCTACCCCTCACCCTCACCTCCACGTGCACCCAGCCCAGGCGTGTGGTGCAACACTTCCTCATTAGCGTGCAGGTGTGTTCAGAGTGGGTGCAGCAGCGTGATGAGCGGGTGAATAGGCGAGATTAAAAAGGTGGACGAGAGCCTGAACGTTACATAATGTTTGGCAGAGGAGAGATGTGTAGGGCGAGGAGGGGGGAGGGATAATGCAATGAGAGAGAGAGTGAGAGGGAGAGAGAGAGAGAGAGCGAGAGCAGCTCTCATAGTTGTAGCTTGCTGTGTTGCAGTGAGCTTGCTGGGTGAGATAATCAAAAATGAGATGTGGCCATGAAGTGTTGTGTTGTACACAAAGACGAGCGACAGCTGATAATTCATCAGGAGAGGAGCGGCGCTGTGATGTTCTCAGGCAGAGAGACGGCAGCAGAGGACAGACGTTGATGATCGCTGGGTATTTGCTAAATGCCATTTTCTCCCCTACTCCTTAAAGCGAGGGCAGCAGGAGTGTGTCGCCTGACCTTTTACATGCACAGCAAAACAAACACAGGATGAAATCGGAGAAAAACAAGAGAAAACGACGTCTGTAGAATCAAATGAATCTGATGTGTTGATGAAAGGCGGCATTGTGAGGATGCAGCGTGTCGGCTCGCTCTGTGAAATCGAACACAGCCTCAATTGGGAGCGAAGCAGGAGATTACAGACGCCACCTGTTGCCGCTCTGAGGTCTTTGAAGCGCATTTTTTGTGCTAGCTTCAGGAATGCTGTTTGCGGAATGCTGGCCTTGTGTTTCTCGGCGTATGATTACGCCACGGGCGGGAATCGCAAGTTTCCTTTTACACCAAGAGCCGTCCCTCTAAAGCTTTGAGCCTGATTGACGCCTGAAAAACAATCTGCTGGCACTTGCGCGGCCTCTGTGGGAGTCCCTCGCTGTGGTACGGGCCCCGGGGCGGAGGAGGAGCGGCGGCGGCGGTGTCGGTGTATCACACGCAGAAATGGGCCCCGGCTTTGTATGGCGGCGCTATCTGCTTATCTGCCCGCCGTGGCCCTCTGAAGGTTGTAGGCGACAGAGACACAATAACCAAACACAGCAGAACACCCACCTCACCTCACCTCAACCCCTCCACGTCCCCCATGGATGCGTGACTCACCGAGCCCCCCGGCATGTTTGTTTGATGCGTGTGACAAAAGATCTGACCCCTGACCTTTTAGCTCCAGATGAGTCACCGGTAGCAGGCAGAAAGATGGGGCTTGCCCTGCGCCATGGGGCCTCAGCCTCAGCCTCAGCCCCAGCAGAGCAACGGGTAACATTTAAAGGTTGTCACAAACACTTTTCTTGTGTTTGTGTCAGTTGTGTATAACATTATCTGTGGGTGGTGCGACCTGCGCAGCTGTGCAGACAGAACTGATGTGGATGTCAGCTGTGTGTGTGTGTGTGTGTGTGTGTGTGTGTGTGTGTGTGTGTGTGTGTGTGTGTGTGTGTGTGTGTGTGTGTGTGTGTCTACTTTATTTATTTTTAGGATGTAATAGGAAGAGACTGAAAGATCAATGACTGCGCCAAACAAAATCTATTAAAATTTATATTGGCCTAAAACGTAATCAGTCCACACTGATAAGGAGCTCCAGTATCAGACACATGGTGAGAAAGATGTGTGATCAAGTTCCAAAAAGGAGGAAAGTATCATTTGAACTTTCAGAGTAAAAGCTAGGTTTAATTTAACTGCAAACCTTTCAAGTATCTATGTCTGCTCCACTTTAGATGTGTTTTACTGTGAAAGGCCAATTCTGCTCTGGTGTGTGTGAGACGTGTCCTCTCTGAAAGCGATGAGCTGTAGATTTTTGGAAACGAACGCGATACAAAGGCCAATGAGGAGGAGCGAAATGTTTGGGTCATCTTAGAGACGGAGAGAGAGAGGGAGGGAGAGGAAGAGAGAGAGGCCGCAGAATCCAGACCGGGCAGTGACTGGTTTGTTGTTTTTAGTGAACAAGTCTGGGTGTGACTCACGCTCACAGACCTGTTTTTACTCTTTGACAGTCAGTTTTTTCGCAGGCCTTTGATTCAGTCCACAGTTCCATGTAAGTCTGCCAGTCCACATGTGTTTATGTAGAAGAGCCTTTAGGTAGCGTGGGCTTGTTATTGCGTCAGACAGTCACATCATTGGCCCTTGACTTTGGTTGAGAGAACGGCTAGAAGGGGAAGTTTGTTTTTTGTTTTTTCCTCTCTGAACCACTGCTGTGAACACCAGGCCTGAGATCCTGAGAGATTTGGTAAACCTACCCTGAAATCACCCTGTCGCTCCCGCAGAGGACGGCCTGTCTGAACCCAAACCGGACAGGCGAGGCGTGCACGCTGCCGCTCACCTTTCACGCCGCTCGCCAGAGTTTATTTGAGTTTTGACTCGGATCAGAAGTTCCTAAGACAAATTGTCTCCTTGGGTCCAGCGGCCGGAGCTGTTCCTCAATATCTTTGTGTGGAGTGAAAATGACAAGTTAGGGAGGCCGATGTGCTCAGGTGAGAGTTATTTGTTTTGTAGCGTCTGAAGTGAAAGCAAGCAAAGCGGTAGGGAAGGGAGGGCGAGACAAAGATTGATGGGTAGAGTAAGATACAGCGGCAGAGGAAGTGATGGAGAAGTAGAGCCAGAAAGAGAATGAGACAGAAAGAGAAAGCGAGCGTCGCCTGCTTGTTGACAGGTGGGCCTGGGGGCAGGTACGACAGGTTGATTCAGGTAAACCCCCCCCATCCCCTCCCCTCCCTACCTCCCCTCCCCACTGCCTCCCCCCCCTGCACCCAGCCGGAGACCGCCGACATGGGATAGCCTACAGGGCTGAGGAGACAGGCCTCCATCAGAAAGCCCCCGGAACCCTTTTTGCAATCACAGGATAATCATTTAACTCCGAGTGCCGCGTGTCAACAGGCATGACGGCTGACGAGACAGACAAGACGACAAACAATAAACCCGCAGCAGCGAGGCGACGTATACGCGTCTGAGGAAGGGGGGAGGAAGGAAAAACACGGGAAGGAAGGGAGGAGCGCGGGGGGATGAATAAATGAATAACTGTCAGAAGCGTTCGGCTTATGGGACGCTGGGTTTTAGTGGAGTTGAGGCTCGGGGGGGGGGCGGTGTCACTTTGGTTCACCTCCACGCCGACAAGTTGAATATTTGAAGACTCACCGGGAGATTTTGTGAAGTGGAACTCTGGAGATGAAGCACGTTTTAGATCTGTTTGGGATGAAGAGTCGGAAGGTAGTCGTCCGTCTAAGCTGGGTTTGTGTTCGTGTGTGTGTGTGTGCGTGTGCGGGCTAATGGCCGAACTGGATTAAGCAGACTGGTTTCATACCTAATGCAGGCGTTTACCTTAATGGCAGGAACGTGACTGGTGAGCGGTGTTTACATTAAAGCGGGGTGAGAGTTCAGCCGAGCGGGGGGAATATTTTTCTGCCTACGCCGGCGGCAGACGGTGTAATGAATTTCTATAAAGCGCACTGCAAATAAAAATAAAGACACACAGAGGAGAGCGAGCGCGTTGATGGTTGTGAGTGATGCTGACGAGGAAAAATGGACGGACGGGCGCCGAGACTTTGAGGTTACACAGTTTGGAAAAGACTTTGAAAAGATTCTCAACTCCTCTTGGTTTCCTTCCTTTACCTCCTTCCACCCTTCTAACCCTCCTTTCCTTCCTTTCTTCCTCCTTTTTTCCTTCAATCTTCCTTCCTCCCCTCTCCCTTCCTTCCTTCCTTCCTTCCTTCCTTCCTTCCTTTCTTCCTTCCTTCCTTCCTTCCTACCTGCCTTCCTACCTACCTACCTACCTACCTACCTACCTACCTACCTACCTTCCTTCCTTCCTGCCTGCCTGCCTTCCTGCCTTCCTTCCTTCCTTCCTTCCTTCCTTCCTTTCTTCCTTCCTTCCTTCCTTCCTTCCTCCCTTTCTTCCTTCCTTCCTTCCTTCCTTCCTACCTGCCTTCCTACCTACCTACCTACCTACCTACCTACCTACCTTCCTTCCTTCCTGCCTGCCTTCCTTCCTTCCTTCCTTCCTTCCTTCCTTCCTTCCTTCCTTCCTTCCTTCCTTCCTTCCTCCCTTTCTTCCTTCCTTCCTTCCTTCCTTCCTACCTGCCTTCCTACCTACCTACCTACCTACCTACCTACCTACCTTCCTTCCTTCCTGCCTGCCTTCCTTCCTTCCTTCCTTCCTTCCTTCCTTCCTTCCTTCCTCCCTTCCCTCCTCCCTTTCCTCCTCTCTGTCACGTTCAATCCAATGGTTCAATAATCTACTTACTTATCTTACTTTTATATCAGATTAATGCAGGCGAGGAGGAGGAGGAGGGATCAAACATCAGCGTTTCTGCCTCCGTGTAGCTACAGGAAATAAAAAAAGCTGTATACCTTTGGCACCCACCATTCAACAGGCGGAGGCACACACACACACTCACACATACACACACACACACGCTCACACATACACACACACACGCACAAACACTCACACGCTCGCACACACCCGCACACGTGTTCCAGTGTTTGTGTTTGCCTTGCTATCCAAACAGACTATGCACATGGCACATTGCACACAAACACCCACTTACACACACAATCGTGTCCAATAGCTGAGGCGAATACATGTATCCACAAGTGTGCTGACAGTACACACCCAGACTATAGGCCGACACTCTGTTGGCCACAAAACACCACACAATTAAAATAAATCTCTTATGAAGGCCACATGGTGCTGCTTTTTCTAACAGCCAAACAGGGGAACGACTCCATAGCAACACTAAAGAAATGTTTACGCACCAGAATATTTGGATATTCGCTGTTGGAAACATAAACAGGCTTAGTGTCATAATTTAGTTCGGAACAGGATTTCTCTCTTATTGACTTAAAAGAGTCAAAGAAAGAAAATAACGTGAGTTGGAAAGTCATGAACTTCCATTTTTCACACTGTGGGATTGTGACAGTGTGTGTTCTCATTATGAGCACACAGACAGCCCTCCGTGGGTCTCTCTCTCTCTCTCTCTCTCTCTCTCTCTCTCTCTCTCTCTCTCTCTCTCTCTCTCTTTCTCTCTCTCTCTCTCTCCCTCGCCATCTCCTTCTCTCTCTCTTTCTCTCTCTCTCTCTCCATCTATCTGTGCATTCCCAGACAGCTTTAGCAGTTCAAACCCTCGCACTGCGGCATTGTCACACACCACACTCGTTGCCATGGAGAAATAGTCCTCCTGGTCTCCAAGGTACCCGAGTCTATTGTCTTTGGCTTCTTTATTTAGATGAAAACATGATTTGTTGGAAGGGATCTACTTTTTCTGCTGCTTCTCTTTGCTGCCTTTTCTTTCTTCTTCTTCCTCCTCACAAGCATCAATACAACAACGTATTGTTTCATTCTTCTCCTTTCCAGGAGTTTGACTATGTGCGCATGTGTGCGTCAAGCTCGTCTGATGTTTTGTAGCAATTAATTTCAGTGTGTCTGCATGTCAGCGCCCCAGGAGGGGGGCTGTATAAAAGTTTTCCCCATTGCCACAGCTCTCGCCAGGGCTTATAATTGCCTTCTATTACCAGGGCTGGGTGTCACAGCGCCTGCCTGTCTGTCACCAGGAGAGTCTCAACTAGCGACACATGATGAGGAAAAGGAGCTGGAGTTTTCTTACTGCTGCTCTTTTTTGGCAGAGGAGATGATACAGGCTATATATACAGTAAATAAGATGCCACATTGTCCCCCGGCTCCATTTTATTATGCAAAAATCACACCTACAGTGAGTTTACACCTGTAGTGGGCACACACACACACACACACACACACACACAGACACACACACACACACACATACACACTCTGCCTCGGTGAGCCACATAAAGTAGAGTAAAGAAAACGTGTAAGTAAGTCAAATGCGCTTCTAAACAGCAGCTGTGAGAGCTTAGACCCAACAACACAACCTTAACCTTTGACCTTGTTTATTTGCATTTTTTCCAGTCGGGCTCACAGCTGTCATTAAGCTGCTTCTCGCTGCTGGCAGTGTGATTGAAAAAGCAAACAGGAAGTGATGTCACATCCTTTGCACCATGATATCACTGGGCTGAGTCGGAGGGAACGATAGAGCAAAAGGAAGAAAAGAGACAGAGCGTGTGTGTGTGTTTGTGTCCGTGTGTGTGTGTGTGTGTGTGGCTGATGGGTGGAAAGAGGAAGCCGCCTGCGTTTCGTTTTCAGTCACCGGCTGTGGCTCAGACCATGTGGTCGCGTTTAAGGCCGGGCCAGACAAATAAACCCATCCAGTTTCAGACAACTTATCTCCTTAATACAAACGCGTTGTCCTGCTTTACCCTCTGATGGCCGCCGTGCATAACCACACATAAAATCACCCACACACACACACACACACACACACACACACACACACACACGTACACATAAATATCTTTGGTCTAGACTCTGCTGATGTCAGTAATTGCTGAAGGAGTCCGACTTCTCACACTAGCAGCTTTAATCTAAAAGTTAATCCAACATTTTAACCGACACACACCTCCTTCGCCGCATCATAATAGACTTTATAAATGGAAGTTAGTGTGTCAGCTCGCACGGATCGCGCTGACAGCTCTGTTTTGTCTCTGGGTGAGTGATGTAAAAGTGGAAGGAGAGGTTTGGAAACTGTGACGCGGTGCTTTGTCAGTGTTGGGTGCGAGTCAGGGTGAGGTGCTGTTGTGTGTTGTGCTGCGGCGAGAGCGTGCGGCGGCTTGTTCCTCTGGCGTGGATGTCGAACACAGAATGGAGTGGGTGCAGGTAAAACGTGCCGAAACAGGCCCTGCTGTCGCTCCCCACGCCCGCGCTGCACCGCCTGTTTCGCTAATTTGTGTGGCCTTGTTGACATCGGTGGCACGTTTGTCCGCCGACCTTCCTCGGCCCGTCTGCCATCGCCGCCGTGTAGCTGTACGTTCGCCGCCGAAGGTCCATCTCCTCGCCTTGCTCCCGCTGCCAAACCATCACATGGGTATTACTGTAAATCCTTGAAACTTGAAGGGATTCTGCCCAACTCTACTATTCCCCCTAAGGGTATTACACACACACTGACATCACACACTGTTTCATCACACGTCTTTCCATGATGATGTTGATTGTTTCCATGATGAGATGATATTGTGACCAAAAATAGCTGCAGAGCCGTCGTTTGTGAGCGGCTCCTCGTTTTTTTTTTTTCAGAATGAGGAGCCAGAGAAAATGAGTCACGGCAGATGTGTTGGGATGTGAAGCGAGCGGCAGACACTGACGGCCGGATCAGCTCCATGTGATAATCTTACACGGAAACGGGGCCCACAAGGGTTAATGGAGAGGCCGGCGTGTAGAGGAAGGGTGGTGGTGAAAGCACTAAAAAGGTCCAAAGGAGATGACCCGCTGTGAATAGCACAAATAAACTAGGAGTTCTGCTGTAAGGGCTGTTTGGAAAAGCCAAGCATACACACACACATGGACACACACACACACGCACGAACACACAACAGTATCACTCCTGAGTGAAAAAGCAATAGGGGAGCAGGGGAAGCGAGTGGGTGAGAACGGAGAAGGAGGGGAGGACTGTGGGAGAGAGGCAGGAGGGAGGGGAGAGGAGGTCTGGAGCGTGTCCAGGGGAACTCCAGCCTGCTGTTACCCAACATGCTCTCTGTCTCTGCAGGGGCTGGGAGACTGACTGCTGCTGCTGCTGCTGTTGCTGCTGAGGAAACAGGACCCACAGAACAAGGAGGGGGAGGTTGACACACACACACTAACACACACGCACGTACACACATACACACATACACAAACGCCGTCACCCACCCCTGACACACACATACTGTCTTGGCTGTGTCACCATAGTAACACACTGACCCCGGCCTTAAAGATGTGCTCCTGAGCCTGGATATCTCGGCGAGCTCCGAGTAGCGGGGTGGGGTAAAGCGGCCTATTTATAGCCGAACCCTTTGGCTCACTTTCTGCCGGTGACAATAAGAGCTAATCTGCTTTCTCCAAAGCTCCACCACATCCACCGTCCCTCAGCCTATCTATAGAGCGCAGGCAGAGGGGGGGCGGCGGCGTGAGAGGCGGCAGAGGTTAGGGGGCGGACAAGCAGGATGAGAAAAGAAGGTGAAACCAAACCAATTACGCTGCTGTCCCTCAGTGATGAAATTTAAGATGTTATTGCCAAGTGTTGAGACAGAAGATGTGGGTAGAATTGGGCGTGGCCAAGGTGGACAAATGAATCTCAGCTCAAGGAAAAGACGGGAGAAGGAATTTAGATTTCCAGCACGCTTGCTTCCAAAGTTTTTGACATATTGGAACTGTTGTTGTTATAGCGCCACCATCAGGCTGGTTTGTTTTGGGTTTTTTTTTCTTTGTAGGAGTGAGTGCATATGTTTTGATGAATAAGCCACGCCCACTCAACTTTGGCAGACAGTTCTATCAAAATGGTAAAAGAAAACTAAGATTTAAGTTCGTACCATGTAGAACATTTAGTGACAATTGAGCCAAAATTGTAGGAGGAGCCACAAAAAATCCAAATGGCCTGTAGAGATGGATGCGGAGGAGCCCAAGGAATCCTGGGAAAAAGAATTGACATTGTATGACTTATGGTTGAAAAGTTATAGGCCAAATTACATAAAAGTGTTTAACACAGCGCCACCTTCAAGCCAACTCTGGATCACGTTCAACCTGTCCACCAAGCTTCATGCATATCGTTTCACAACCTCGACAACTGCTGGATTTGTTTATAAGGATGTCAGACTGTGTGTGTGTGTGTGTGTGTGTACGTGTGTTTGTGTGTGTGTGTGTGTGTGTGTGTGTGTGTGTGTGTGTGTGTGTGTGTGTGACGCGTCGCGGCCCGGGCTAATTGAGCTAGACGGAGTGAGTGTGGGGAGTCACGGCAACGAATCTCGTAACTTAACCCGGAGTAAAACAGCTGGCAGCCATCCAAGTCGGCTGGCCTCTCGCTCACCTCCCCTCATCTCACACTGAGAGCAGCGCCGGCACAGGGGCTGAGGCGGGTTCAGTCCGGGCCACACAAAGGCCCCCCGACACAAAGAGCCTCAGAGGAGCCTCGGCTTCAGATGGAGGGGCTGACATCGATACTCTCTGTCTTACACGCCTCGTCTCTGTCCGTCTCTGGTCGTGTCCCTTTTTGCTTCGTCTCTCGCATTTTTTCCTCTTTAGTTTCTGCTCAGTTCAACACTCCTGCAGCTCCGGCCAGCGCTCAACAATGGCAAGAGTGGTCTTCCTCCTCCCTTCCTCTCTGCGCTCCCTGATATGAACCATATGTGTCTTGTGTGAAACGGCTAACATGCTTTTTTTCTTTTTTTTTTTTACAGCTACCTGTGAGATCAAGGTTTGCTAGAAGCTGGAGAAACATAATTTCCTTGAGGTTTAAATAGATGAGGATGACCCTAAATTATTGATACTGTGCTTTGAAGCAGCATTCAGCGGGGGGGGGGGGATTTGACTCGTGAGCAGCTAACAACAAAGAAAAAGCGGTGAAGAGTTACTTGTGTGCTTGCATATATTTGCTTTAATATCTCCCTTTAATAGAGCACGTGAAGTTCATGAGGTCCTTCTCTTAAAGTTAAGCAGAAGCATCAAGATTTCTCCAGAACGATGCGTCACAGCTCAAACAGCTTTCACTAAACATCTGCCATTTGTGTTTGGGTGTGTTTCAGGCGTACACGTTGAGTGGAAGCAAAGCGCTGAAAAGGAGGAAGTCAACAAACTGACCCGTGGTGTCCACGTATGGGTCAGAAGAACGTGACACACACATGCTCCCCTCTGAGCCGCCGTCACTCCTGTGATCACTTAAGTGTCTCTGCCTAATTGGCTTGGGCCGCTTCCTTCATTGTGGACTGCGTCACACGGTGAAGTTAACCTCAGACCAGACATAAGCGCATTAACACGGTAACGTATAAATAGCTCGAGGTGGTTAATTTAAACCTCGTCTATGAGGAAGCGTGTATTTTAAGGCACCTGTGATCTTGTTATTGGTGTTAAATTTAGCGATGTGGTCCTGGTTGAGGAGTGGAAACAGTGACAGGGGACCTGTTTTTACGCCATGGCGCACTTCCTGTGCACCGCCAGAGTTGTGAGAAAACCACAAGCGCAGTGACGCAACAGTCGGAAAAAAGAGAAAAAGAGAGCAACACGGAGGCGTGGAACATCAGCAATGAGGAAGTTGTGGCTTCGCTTGAAAGAGGAAAAAATGTTGACTGAACTGTAAGTGGATACAGTAAGAGAGCCGCTTCCTGTGTGTGGACTTTCCCCTTTAAGATAACAAGATAGGTAACAGTGATAAGGCGAGGAACAGGAACAGATAATGCAGCCAATCTTGCCAACAGTGGAGATGATTTTCTGCACACACACAGACACACACACACGCACACACACACACACACAAACACACACACACACACACCCACACACCTATATATAAATATATATGTATGGTCCTTGTCGTCTAAAGGTCTCTGTGTACCTCTGTATCTGCTCTCACTTCCCCTGGGCCATTGTTTGCTGTGACCTCTGCGTGGCACACAGTGTGTAGCGGAACACAGAGCCTCTCCAGCTCCACAAAAAGGACTTTATCCTTTGTACCGCGCACAGAAATGTGCCGAAGCAGCTTCCTGATAAAGCGCTGCAGAACGCGGCGATTACAGGCAGAATCCTGAAAGTGATCAGTTATATAAACAGCTTATTTATATCAATGAATGAACGTATGTGACACTGCGGAGTAAATGTTGCCTATTATGTGATCGGAGGTATTTATAATGCTAACATGAGCCACTCATGAGAGGAAATGCAAAATGAGTGCATGTTATTTTTGGTGTGTTTGTGTCACTTTACCACACACACACGCAAAAAAAAAGAAGCCGCACTCATTTTTGTACTCTTGTGTGGGAGTTGGAACACTGTAGCAAAGCAGTGCCA
>NW_027466941.1:1682500-1687500 GCF_046128005.1 Genypterus blacodes | reverse complement strand
GAGGCCCGCATTGGATTTTCACTTTCACAGTCTGAGCAAAAGGCAACAGTTTTATGTCCACAGATGGCTGGGAGATGTTACTAAATCTTCCCTGTTAATTTCAACTGAGAAATGGAGTGAAAACCATTTGACTGTCGCAGCTGTGATAACGACGAGCAGGCCGCTTCACTTTTGCAGGCGGATAATCTGCCACGAGGACAGTCTTCGCTTTGGTTAGTCTCTTCATTCTTCCCTTCATCCGCCCCGTGTTTCCCCTGTTGTGTTTCCTCATCGCTGGTGATGAGTGATGCAAGGTGACAGGGCAGCGCTGCGGCGGGACAGGGTGAGCGAGCATAAGTGTAAGGGTGCAGAGAGTGGCCAGGGCGGTCGAGGAGGCGAGAGAGAGAGAGAGAGATGTAGAGCTACACAGGGTCTTATAGAGCCGTTCCAGAGGGCATAATTCAATCATAACACGACTGTGAGGAAGAGAGGGGGCATAAACCATGAGAGCGAGAGTGTTACAGGCAGAGAGGAGGAGGAAGACTCACATTACCACCACTCCTACAGGGAGGAGGAGGGTGACACTTATCCGAACTGATTTAAACGACAGAAGCGTAAGGAACAAAGTCATCGGCTCGTCTGACCCGGTGACCTCGCCGGGGAGAGGCAAGTGCGTGAGAGGGGAGCGGCAGAATCGGTCATGCTCGGGGAGAGATGGTGCCTGATCGCGCGGAGGCCGGGTACTGAGCGACTGTGACTGGGTGCTTCCGCCGCCGAGCGAGGGGGAAGGGGAGGGAGGGGGAGAGGGAGAGGGAGGATCTGACAAAGCTATAAAGTCATAATCAGGTTTTTCACGCATGCGGATTCGCCCCCGGGGGGTCGAGTGGTGAGCATGCTAGCTGCGCGTGTTCACCTCAGCTCCACTCCCTGATGCTCGCCTTGGTCGGTCCGGATCAATCGCCGTCCGGTCGGTGAGGACAAGTTCAGGCAACGGGACTTCAGCTCGGATCGTCCGGTCGAAGTCAAACTTTGGCAAAACCCGGACGGCAGCCAGATCTCCGCTTACGATCGGCATGATACTCATTATATCAGATTGAAGTTGTCGGTGCCAAATGTGCGACGCTCTTGTAGTTGGAGTCCTGAGCTAGCACTACAAACAGACTAATGAGAGTGAGAGGAGGCAGAAGTGACAAAAACAACAACACATTCTGACTTTCTCTCACCTTCTCCTTTCATTCTGCACAAAATAATATAATACACACACACACACACACACACACACTACTTGAACGGCAAGCAGCTCCTCCTTGTTCGGTGCCATATTGGCAAAATCAAGGTGACAGCTTGGAACGGTTTGTGTTTACTTATCACATGGCGGTTTGCGTGTTTTCACTTCTAACACGAAGTGGCTCGTCTCCTCCTAAGCGATAGATTATGCTAAAGCTCACCTGCTGCTGTCGTTTAATGTGTGTTTGAGTGTTAGGCCTCCTAAATGCTTTCAGTTCTTTCCGACTGAGTCCTCCCAGTGTGACAGCGGCATTATGCTAAATGCTAAATTGATAAATTGATAGTCAATTACTTCAGCGTTTATTAGAGGCCAGGAAAACATTTACACAACGGATATCTGGCTCTTGATGTCGATTCGGACGAAGACGAGCAGTGCGATTGTGGAGTCCCAGTTCTTAAACCCTCTCATGAAAATGGCTCCTATAACCCTTATAACAGCCACACAGGTGTAGAATTATAGGCAAAAGAAAGAATGGGACGCTAGCAACTTCAGTAAATTTGTTGATATAAATCTGACTCATATCACAGAGGAGCCACAGAAATGTGACGCAGAAACAGTTAGGATGTGAATTGAGCTTTAACTTGTTTGGAAAGATGGATGGAGGGATAGATTAATGGATGGATGGATGGATGATGAATTGATGGAGGGATAGATAGAGGGATGGATGAAGGGATAGATGGAGAAATAGAAGGAGAAGTAGATGGATGATGGATTGATGGAGGGATAGATGGATGGATGTATGGATGTATGTATGGATGTATGTATGGATGTATGGATGTATGGATGTATGGATGTATGGATGGATAGATGGATAGATGGATAGATGGATGGAAGAAGGGATAGATGGATGAGTAGATAGGATGGATGAAGAGTCGTCCATCAGTTCGTTTGCTTTTTTTCTCTCACTCATTTCTCTATTTCTGTCTTCCAGTGATGTTAACGGCCCAAACATCAGTTATAAACACTTTCCTCCTTAAGAGGCCTTGTTATTGTCCTAAAAGGACCCAGTTAATTTCCTTTACTTCACGACTAGCGTGTTATTTCCCCCGTGTGTATATGTGTGTGTGTTTGCGTGTGTGTGCATGCGCCACATGCGTCCGTGCCTGCGCAGTCTCCTGCCTTAGACCATCGATTGGGCCGGAGCGCGGCAGGCATTAGACGAGAAGAGTCGAGGCTGAGGCTGGAAGAGGGAGAGCGAGAGAGAGAGAGAGAGATGGAGAGCATGATGGATGGCAGCAGAGGAGGAAGAGGAAGAGGAAGAGGAAGAGCTGTTGGCAGGCAGGAATGTTTCGGCTGCGCTGTGGCGTGAACGAGACGGAGGATTTTGTCCCCCCCCTCCCCGACTGAGCGTGGAGGATATAAAGTGGAGAATGTGTGAAAGAATGTAAGCAGGAATGTAAAAAATTGCACGTTCACACTTTTTTCTCACTGTTTTTTTTTTGGCACTTGAATATGAAGGATGTATTTCTTTACACATAATCTACTGTGATGTGAGTATTTGTCCCTAACGCACAGATCTGTGTTACTAAGAACAGGAGACACAGCAGAGACAGAGACAGAGACAGAGACAGAGACAGAGACAGAGACAGAGACAGAGACTGGGAGGGAGAGAAGGAGAGGCATGTTCATTTATTTAGGTATTTATTTACAATTTAACCTCAATATTATCTTGTAAAACTAATAAAGTTGTACATACCTTCAACTATACTACAAAAATCTTAAAACGGTGGGGAGGAGGAGAGAGAGAGAGGGAGTGAGAGTGAGAGAGAGAGAGAGAGAGAGAGAGAGGGAGGGAGAGGGAGTGAGAGAGAGAGAGGGGGGACGACGAGGACGATGAGACAGGAAGAGGGACATGTTGAAGAACACACCAAAAACACTTTCAATCATGACTCACCACAGGCTCTGTGTGCGGGCAAATTCACACACACACACACACACACACACACACACACACACTGACTCTGTAATCACAAATACATACAGCAGTGCTACATAGAAACCACTGGAATGAAGGAAGTGGCTCAGAAATATCAAAACAACCTTGGGGACCCTCAGCTCGCTATGAACACGGTGTCCCTCTACACCAGCTCTTTATACGTCTCCATTCAATCAATCCGCTCTCTGCTCCCTCATCCATTATAGCGCGTGCTCTCTCTCTCGCTCTCTCTCTCTCTCTCTCTCTCTCTCTCTCTCTCTCTCTCTCTCTCTCTCTCTCTCTCTCTCTCTCTCTCTCTCTCTCTCTCTCTCTCTCTCTCTGTGTTACTGTACTGTTTGTCCTGTTCAGTATTTAAGTATTGTGGAGCAACGTGCAGAGGACATGGACAAAAAAATAATAATAATGCACGTACACACACATAAATGCGCAACATAGCCATGCACACACACTTACAGAGATTGTGTGTGTGTGTGTGTGTGTGTGTGTGTGTGTGTGTGTGTGTGTGCGCGCGTGTGATGTCCTGAGAGCACACGGTGGAAATGTCACAATCTCAGCAGCGTGATGGCTTATTAAGTAGGACTATCTGACCGTGAGGGACAGCAAATGGCGAACAGGTTCTCTTCATCCACCGTCTTATGAGTCACACTGTGGTCACATGCAACACACACACACACACATACACACATTAAAGCATTAAGACAGCGGTACATCCTTGCCATGCAAAGTTAGAGCCGTCCCCTAAGTACATGGACGACTTGTAGACCCATCCGAGCGCTGTATGTTCACACGCACACAGAGACACGTGTGAGTGTGAGAGAGTGTGTGTCCGTGTGTGTGAGTTGTTGCCGCATAAACATACAACACACTGCACTCACAGGAGGTCAAGAGCACCATCTGTACATGTTCAATACTTAATTAAGTTTAGAGCCGCTGAATTATGCATGAACGGGCCAAGAATAGCCTGTAGATGAGGGAATACCTGAGAAAGAAACGTGACACATTTAAATCTAAACATCTTTGAGTTCATCAGGGCTCCTCTGGCTGCACATCAACGTCCAGTGTTGTGATTTGCTCCTTGTTTGTTGTTTTTTTTGTGTGATAAAAAGTTGATTCGGTGCCAAAGTGTGTCACAGAGTGAGTGTGCAGGTTATGTAAAAACTGTGTCAGCCTCCAAACACAGAGAACAACACTGAGCCCAAAACAGACGCCGTCAAAAGAGTCGCTTTTGTAGCGGCGGCGACGGAGGTAAGAAGGTACGCCGCTCATAAAACACACAGCCTCGTTTTTGAGTCAAACAGGAAATAGCCCGCGCGATCCTGGGAACAAAAAGGAGAGGACAACCGAGCCGTTTGATTGGGCCGCGAAACAGTCGCCGCCGTTACAAAGCGACACCGTAAGCTCCATCGATTATCAAAGGGATCCGAGCTCAGACGGGGGAGTCGACTGATCTTTCCCGAGCTCAGACATGAAAAGCCCCCAGTGACAGCTCGTAGGCCGGGCTAGATCACACCGCCGCCTGCTTCCTAACCACCTGCTCCAAGGCCCCGCACTTTTGTTTTCTTGTTTTCTCTCTTTTCACCGTTTCTGGCTGTCAGGGTGGGGCGACAGCGTTGCGTTTCCCATGTGAAGTCGGGGGGCCGGCGACGACACCGGGTGTGTGAGAAGACACTTTGTAAAACAATGCCAGCAAACCTTTTCTTACAGCGATGCCTCATTACTTTTTTAACAAGCGTAATCGTACGTGCTGCTCCTCATGAATTATTCACAGGTGAGATCTCGTCGCAAAATACTGACAGG